>NC_057813.1:209958516-210004723 GCF_018294505.1 Triticum aestivum | reverse complement strand
TTGATCACCAGATATCGCCTATTCCTTCCCTCTACTGCTTGCATTAGAGTAGTGTAGCCTGTTACTGTTTTCGATTAATCCTATTCTGTTGCATAGCCTGTCATTGTTGCTACAGTTGTTGATACCTTACCTGCAATCTTAAATGCTTTTCATAGCAATATTTAAGTATGTCAAAACTTTAAGATTTTTAGAGAGTAATATCATACTTTTCAATCAAGGAAGCAACTTCATAAGCACCCTTAAAAGCAACAATTTCTTCAATTTGTTTGATATCGTAGTAACTGTAAACATCCTTTGCATAAGAAGATAAGATTTCATTATCATTAAACTCACATAGGTAGGGAAGGTGTTTTTAGGGTTCTTAGAGAAACAAGTAAAATCACAAATTTCACAAAGATTCCGAGCATAACACAACAATCTGTTTATTTGATCCCATAAGAGTCTCCCTTTTTCAGACAAACGGTGATGCACAAAATGAGCATGCTCATCTAAAGAATTTCCCTCAACTAAACTAGTTGGGGTTTCAGCATGAGCACATATAGATCGAAGATGATCCAAGTAGAACACTTTAAGTGGATCCATATCAATAGATTTTTAGCAAGAAAAGATGCAAGCACATAGAAGGCACATGGAGACACAAGCAAATATAAGATCGAACGGAAGAGGGGCGAAGAAAAGGCAAAGGTTTTCAAAAATCATTTTAGAAGTGGGGGAGAGGAAAACGAGAGGCGAATGGCGACTAATGTAATGCAAGGGAGGAGAGTTTATGATGGGTAAAAGGTATGGCTTGACTTGGCGTAGATCTCCCCGGCAACGGCGCCCAAAATCCTTCTTTCTACCTCTTGATTTTGCATTGGTTTTCCCTTGAATAGGAAATGGTGATGTAGCAAAGTACCATAAGTATTTCCCTCAGTTTTGAGAACCAAGGTATCAATCCAGTAGGAGACGACGCACAAGTCACCGAATACCTGCACAAACAATCAAGAACTTGCAACCAACGCGATAAAGGGGTTGTCAATCCCTTCACGGTCACTCGCAAAAGTGAGATCTGATAGAGATAATAAAGTAAATATTTTTGGTATTTTTTATGTATAGATTGGAAAGTAAAGATTGCAAAATAATAGATCGAAAACTAGCAAGATGTAAACGAGATTCAATAATATGGAAAAGAGGCCCCGGGGCCATAGGTTTCACTAGTGGCTTCTCTCGAGATAGCATGTACTACGGTGGGTGAACAAATAACTACCGATCAATTTATAGAAAAGCGCATAATTATGATGACATCTAAGGCAATGATCATGAACATAGGCATCACGTCCGTGTCAAGTAGACCCAGTCCTGCCTGCATCAACTACTATTATTGCACACATCGACCGCTATCCAGCATGCATCTAGAGTATTAATTTCATAAAGAACGGAGTAACACATTAAGCAAGATGACATGATGTAGAGGAATTAACTCAAGCAATATGATGAAAACCCCATGTTGTTATCCTCGATGGCAACAATACAATACGGGCCTTGCTGCCCCTACTGCCACTGGGAAAGGACACCGCAAGATTGAACCCAAAGTTAAGCACTTCTCTCATGGCAAGAAAGATCAATCTAGTAGGCCAAACTAAACCGATAATTTGAAGAGACTTGCAAAGATATCAAATCATGCATATAAGAATTCAGAGAAGAACCAAATAGTATTCATAGATAATCTTGATCATAAATCCACAATTCATCGGATCTCGACAAACATACCACAAAAGAGTATTAAATCGAATAGATCTCCAAGAACATCGAGGAGAACTTTGTATTGAGAATCAAAGAGAGAGAAGAAACCATCTAGCTAATAACTATGGACCCGAAGGTCTGTGGTAAACTACTCACCCTTCATCGAAGAGGTAATGGTGTTGATGTAGAAGCCCTCCATGGTTGAATCCCCCTCCGGCAGATCGCTGGAAAAGGCCCCAAGATGGGATCTCACTGGTATAGAAGGTTGCGACGGTGCAAAAGTGGTTTCGTGGCTTCCCAAGTGTTTTTAGGGTATAAGAGTATATATAGGCAAAAGAACTAGGTCGGTGGAGCTACAAGGGGCCCACGAGGGTGGGGGGCGCGCCCTCCTGCCTCGTGGACGCCTCGTTGCGTCTCCGACTTCATCCCCAAGTCTTCTGGTTTGCTGTCGGTCCAAGAAAGATCATCGCGAAGGTTTCATTCCGTTTGGACTCCGTTTGGTATTCCTTTTCTGCAAAACTCTAAAATAGGCACAAAAACAAAAACATGCACTAGGCCCGCGGTTAGTGGGTTAGTCCAAAAATAATATAAATGAGCATATTAAAGCCCATTAAACATCCAAAAGCAGATAATATAATAGCATGGAACAATAAATAATTATAGATACGTTGGAGACGTGTCACAGGTTGTGACCACCTAGGAGACAGGTGGGCCTGGCCCTGGTCAGCGTCCGCGGTTACATCAATTAACACGCTTAACGAGATCTTGGTTTTAATCTGAGTTGGGTCATTGACCTTATACGCACTAACCGCCACGTGGGACAAGATATGGGCAACCTGCGTCGTGGTATCAGCCGAAGCCTCCTAGACGTCAGCGACTGAGCCGCGTATGCAACATGCAGGTGTGTAATGGGCGATGGGCCCAGACCCCTGCACGCATATGATTTAGACCGGCGTGCTAACTGTCGGGGTAATTGACCACGGGTACCCCGAAGACAGTGAGGCAATAATTCAAGACATCTGGGCTAGCAAAGCCCCTCAGTCCGACTGCTCAGGCGGCCCCTTGTCCGACTGCCCGGACCGACTCGCCACGCGGCCTGCTCCCCGCCCGGCTGATCCAGCCAGCCGGCTGCCGACTATGCCAACCAGCCGGTTGCCCGACATCGACCCGACACCGACGAGACGACTGTACCTGAGCACTGTTCACGTGTCACCCCAGCCATCATGTATAGTGTCACTTGTCCCCTTGCACTATTTATGAAGTGACCCAGGGGACAAGCTTGACATCCACCATGCCCACATCCATGCCTACCTAGCTTAGGAAGTAAGCTAGCCATGCCTATATAAGGCACACATCCATCCATCCACCACATGCTCACACTCACGCATGGACACACATGCTCTCACGGGCATGCATGCCATGTAGGACTGGAATTCGAGCCGAGTCGAGCCGGCTCGGCTCAACTCGCTAGAGCTCGTTTTGTTAACGAGCTATCTCGACTCGACTTGTTATTATAACGAGCTCAAATCCAAGATTGGCTCGACTCGTATAGCTCGCGAGCTGACTCGTTTAGCTTGTTAAGCTCGTTAAAGATATGAACATAAAACCGTCAAATATTATAAAAATGATCATGTATATATTAAACATATATATCACTAACAATAGTAATTTCCTTGTAACGCATGAGTCTCCTAGGCGGTTGGGCCTTCAACGGTTAGGCCTTGTGTTGTGCGCCTAGGACATAGGGTGCTGAGTGGCTGATTTTTTTTGTATTGGGAGTGGCTGATCTTTTGTACCGAGCCTAATGAGTTACACGAGTACTCGTGAGATTGGCTCGTTTAACTTGGTCTATAAATGATGTTAAACTAAAGCTTGGCTCAACTTGTTATTCTTCGAGTTCGAGTCGATTCGAGCCGAGTCACGAGCTACTCGTTTAGCTCACGAGCTTCGAGCTTTTTTTCCAGCCCTCATGCCAAGAGACTAGCCGGCCACAAGGCACTCAGGCTACGCATATATACGAGACCAGATGCCTTTGGCACTTATCTCAGATACAGCTTCAGAAGCACTTTGTACTGCCCGATATACACCCCACATATATTCAGACATGCAGAAGTAGGGGTATTATCTCTTCGGAGAGCCCCGAACCTGGGTAAACTACCGTGTGCTACTCGCATACCTGCTCCCGGTCCTACTAGCAGCAGTCTTGCCCTCACATGGAGCCACCTTGTGGCATCTGTCACCTTGCAACCCCCCGTGAGAATACCACGACAGTTGGCGCCCACCGTGGGGCGGTACTATGCTACCACGCTTCTGCTGGTTTCGCAGTCCGGGCGGGACCATTTGCACCTTCACCGCCGCAGCGTCGCGCCGTCTCTGCAGTAGTGGTCTGGGGCTCAACATCGACACGCCCCCGGAGCGGTCGCTAGGGGCGGCGCGGCCTCGTCGTCGGCCTCGCCATCTTCATCATCTCTGCCGCGACGGCCGTCGCCTCTCCGGTAGCGCTCGGGGGCCGACATCGACACGCCCCCGGAGCGGCCGCCAGGGGCGGCGCGTCCACGCCGTCGGCCTCTTCGTCACCATCGTTGCGACGCCGGCCGTCCATCCACGCGCGCCGCGCGCGGGGCCTCGCTTCGGTCGGCCGCATCCATCCACGCGCCGCTCGCGTCAGCTCCCCTCCGCGTTGCGCCGTTCTCCGGCCGAAACGTGCGTTCGCTCCTCCGCATACCATCTATGCAAGCTAGCTAGATGCAAGTCAAACCGAGTCATACACAGCCTATGCGTTGGCCAGATGCAAGACCAATTTTCCTTTCCCCGGAAACAAGCCCATACACTACCCGTACAACACTTAGACCATGCCCGGACAATGGCGTCCCTTGCCGCTAACACCTAGGCTGCGCTCTGCCTCGGGCGTCTTCGGCGTCCCGCTCGACCCCAGCACCCTCAGGCGCCGCGG
Source organism: Triticum aestivum (assembly GCF_018294505.1). NCBI lineage: Eukaryota > Viridiplantae > Streptophyta > Magnoliopsida > Poales > Poaceae > Triticum > Triticum aestivum. The sequence goes on along the minus strand of NC_057813.1, from coordinate 210,000,048 downwards.
GTCGCCGCGCAGCTCTACTCCTCCACACCACTGCACTAGCACTGCTGCGCCGCCGTGCCTGAACCTCCTCGCGGCCTCCTGCAATCCCGCTGGGCAGAGAAGCTCGCGCCCGAGACCTCTGCTTTCTTTTGCCCATGGCGCTGCTACCTTGCTGTTGCCGCTGCTGCTCCCTGTAGCTGCTGCAGCTGCCATCGCGCCATGCCACGACCGCGCGCCCGTCGGCTTGGGGTCGCCGCACACCCGCCAACGCGCCGGCTGGACGCCACCGCGCCCGCACGCGACAAGCCAGGCCGCTGCTGCCTCTCTGTGTTCCCGCGCGCGGCCCGGCCGCTCGCCGGCCCCTGCCTCCGCCCCCGCACGACTGGGCACTCGCGGCCGCGCACGCCGGGCCGGCTCCGCCATGCCTCAGCTTCGACTGCGGCCGGCTCCGACGCAAGCGCCGACTGCGCCGCGCTGAGCCCGGCCACGCCTGCTTCTGCACTCGGCCTCCCGCGGCTGCCCCCGTGACCTCGCCGACTGCGCCCTCGCGCGCGGGCCCTGCCTGCCACAGCGGCCGAGTCGCCCGATGCCGACTCCCCGCCAGCCGGCCCCCGCACGCCCGCCTGGTCTCGCCCGCGCGCGGGACCTGCCGCCGTTTCCTCCCCGAGCTGGAGGCCCGCCTCTCCTCCGCGCGACAGCTCGCGTCCGGCGTCCCGCCCCTCAGCGCCGGTTGCTGCGTCCTCACCCGCCGGCTCGCCGCGGCCGGCTGCGTCCCTGCCGGCTCCCGCTGTTCGGCTGCCCGTGTCCAGCTGCTCCACGCGGAGATGAAGAAACAGAGAAGAGAAAGAAAATTGGCCGGGTGTGAATAGGACTGCAAATGAGTCGAGTCCGAGTGAGTTGGAGTTGGCTCAGCTCAACTCATATTAAAATTCGAGCGAGCTCAAACTGAGTGAAGCTCAAGATCGAGCTCTAGAACATGACTCGTGCTCAGCTTGTAACAATCTCGAGTCGATCTCGAGCTAGTTTCGAGCTAAATCAGACGGTAAAAATTATAAATCTATGATGATTATTCCAACTAGATAAGGACACAACACGACACAATATTGTAGGGCAAGAGGTCATCTTGGTCTCTCAGCCAAACTAGCAATAGATGGTGGTCTTCATGGATGAAAAAACAAGAAAACAAAGGTGCATATGCTGGGAAATTTTTGTCCAAAACAACAGAAATTTAAGTTGAAGTCGACCACGTACAATAATTAAACCTAAATCTTTTCTACGCTTAATTAAGCTTCCATGTTTGTTGGTAAATAAAATGGAGACAAATCACGCACATCATATATGGTAGCAACGAATTATCTTATTTCCATTTAATATATGGCGTGGTCATTTAACATAATGGTATTATGTCGAGCTATCGAGCTAAAATTGAGCGAGCCAATATTGGCTCAAGATCGTCATGTTTCCCGGTCGAGCTACATAAAGTGTTCAAACTCAGCTTGTTTCTTTTCTAGTCGATCTCGAGCAACTTACGAGCCTCGAGCTTTTCTTGCAGCCCTGGGTGTGAAAGATGCTGGCTACGAAGAAAAAAGAAGAAGAAAGAAAAGTCAAGCCTGGCCCCCGCACCCGGATGCCGACTCCCGGCCTTTCGCAGGCCGGCCCTGCGCCGCTGCTCTGTCTGCGCCTGCGTCGGCTGCTGCTGCGTCCGCATCCGGCCGCCCTGTCGGTCCTCCGCATCCCCGCCGCCGGCTGGGCGCGCCAGCCGGCCCTCTACGCCCCGGCCGCCGGCTTGCCCCGCCCATCCGCTCGCAGCCGGCTGCTCATGTGGTCGGGATCCAAAAAAAGAGAGAGAAAAAAGATCGGCTGGGACAAAGAGAAGAAAAAAAGTTCGTTTGTCCGCCCGCCTACTTCGCCACTCGGACGACTGGACGCGACCTGACCTGCCTGCCCGTGTCAACGTCTAGCCGGCATGATAGAGGCAGGGTGTCCCGATCTTTCGATGAGATGATAACTATCAATTTGGTGAAGATGACTTTGACGATCTGACTACAATCATGCACGAGGTTGCGCCTTAGCAATCGCTAAACCAACTCCGAGAGGTTATTGACCACGCTGGAGCACAATCAACCTGACCACGAAGGTCTATTCCTGCAAGCAATCAAAGAACAAGCAAGAATATGATAAAGCAATCTGAATATTGTGAATATTGATGAAGTATTGATAATGGTGGAGATCCGAAAGTGGTCTTGCTCTGGTCGTTGGATACAAACGAAGTACATGAAGTTGCGTTGGCTAACTTTTAACTAAACAAATCCCAAGCAAAAAGCTACTAGATGGATCTACTTATATAGGAGCAAGGGGTGGCGGCCAAGGAGGTGGGAGATCGTCCCAAGGCAGCCTAAAACCAACCCTAGGTCTGAAGGAAATATGCCCTAGAGGCAATAATAAAGTTAGTATTTATTTCCTCATATCATGATAAATGTTTATTATTCATGCTAGAATTGTATTAACCGGAAACATGATACATGTGTGAATACATAGACAAACATATAGTCACTAGTATGCCTCTACTTGACTAGCTCATTAATCAAAGATGGTTATGTTTCCTAACCATAGACATGTGTTGTCATTTGATTAATGGGATCACATCATTAGGAGAATGATGTGATTGACACGACCCATTCCGTTAGCCTAGCACTTGATCGTTTAGTATATTGCTATTGCTTTCTTCATGACTTATACATGTTCCTGTAACTATGAGATTATGCAACTTCCGTTTACCGGAGGAACACTTTGGGTGCTACCAAACGTCACAACGTAACTGGGTGATTATAAAGGAGTACTACAGGTGTCTCCAAAGGTACATGTTGGGTTGGCGTATTTCGAGATTAGGTTTTGTCACTCCGATTGTCGGAGAGGTATCTCTGGGCCCTCTCGGTAATGCACATCATTATAAGCCTTGCAAGCAATGTAGCTAATAAGTTAGTTACGGAATGATGCATTACGTAAACGAGTAAAGAGACTTGCCAGTAACGAGATTGAACTAGGTATTGGATACCAATGATCGAATCTCGGGCAAGTAACATACCGATGACAAAGGGAACAACGTATATTGTTATGCGGTTTGACCGATAAAGATCTTCGCAGAATATGTAGGAGCCAATATGAGCATCCAGGTTCCGCTATTGGTTATTGACCGAGAATAGTTCTAGGTCATGTCTACATAGTTCTCGAACCCGTAGGGTCCGCACGCTTAACGTTACGATGACAGTTTTATTATGAGTTTATAAGTTTTGATGTACCGAAGGTTGTTCGGAGTCCCGGATGTGATCACGGACATGACGAGGAGTCTCGAAATGGTCGAGACATAAAGATTGATATATTGGAAGCCTATGTTTGGACATCGGAATGATTCCGGGTGAAATCGGGATTTTACCGGAACACCGGGGGGTTACCGGAACCCTCCCGGGGGTTAATGGGCCTTAGTGGGCCATGAGGGAGAAGAGGAGGGCCGGCCAGGGCAGGCCGCGCGCCCCCTCCCCCCCTAGTCCAAATAGGACAAGGAGGGGGGGGGCGCCCCCCTTTCCTCTTTCCCCTCCCCCCTTTCCTTCTCCACCAAGGCAAGAGGGGGGAGTCCTACTCCCGGTGGGAGTAGGACTCCTCCAGGCGCACCCCTTGGGGCCGGCCGCACCTCCCCCCTTCCTCCTTTATATACGGGGGCAGGGGGCAGCCTAGAACACACAAGTTGATCTACGTGATCGTTCCTTAGCCGTGTGTGGTGCCCCCCTCCATCATATTCCACCTCGGTCATATCGTCGCGGAGTTTAGGAGAAGCCCTGCGCCGGTAGAATATCATCATCGTCACCACAACGTCGTGCTGACGGAACTCATCCCCGACACTTTGCTGGATCGGAGTCCGGGGATCGTCATCTTGCTGAACGTGTGCTGAACTCGGAGGTGCCGTATGTTCGGTACTTGGATCGGACGGATCGTGAAGACGTACGACTACATCAACCGCGTTGTCATAACGCTTCCGCTTATGGTCTACGAGGGTATGTGGACATTACTCTCCCCTCTCGTTGCTATGCATCACCATGATCTTGCATGTGCGTAGGAAAATTTTGAAATTACTACGTTTCCCAACAATGGTATCAGAGCCAGGTTTTATGCGTAGATGTCATATGCACGAGTAGAACACAAGTGAGTTGTGGGCGATACAAGTCATACTGCTTACCAGCATGTCATACTTTGGCTCAGCGGTATTGTGAGATGAAGCGGCCCGGACCGACATTATGCGTACGCTTACGCGAGACTGGTTTCACCGGTACGAGCACTCGTGCTTAAAGGGGACTGGTGGGTGTCTGTCTCTCTCACTTTAGCTGAACCGAGTGTGGCTACGCCCGGTCCTTGCGAAGGTTAAAACAACATTAACTTGACGAACTATCGTTGTGGTTTTGATGCGTAGGTAAGAACGGTTGTTGCTAAGCCCGTAGCAGCCACGTAAAATTTGCAACAACAAAGTAGAGGACGTCTAACTTGTTTTTGCAGGGCATGTTGTGATGTGATATGGTCAAGACGTGATTGTATGAGATGATCATGTTTTGTAACCGAAGTTATCGGCAACTGGCAGGAGCCATATGGTTGTCGCTTTATTGTATGAAATGCAAACACCCTGTAATTGCTTTACTTTATCTCTAAGCGGTAGCGATAATCGTAGAAGCAATAGATGGTGTAACGACAATGATGCTACGATGGAGATCAAGGTGTCGTGCCGGTGACGATGGTGATCACGACGGTGCTTCGAAGATGGAGATCAGAAGCACAAGATGATGATGGCCATATCATATCACTTATATTGATTGCATGTGATGTTTATCCTTTATGCATCTTATCTTGCTTTGATTGACGGTAGCATTTTAAGATGATCTCTCACTAAATTATCAAGAAGTGTTCTCCCTGAGTATGCACCGTTGCGAAAGTTCTTCGTGCTGAGACACCACGTGATGATCGGGTGTGATAGGCTCTACGTTCAAATACAACAGGTGCAAAACAGTTGCACACGCGGAATACTCAAGTTAAACTTGACGATCCTAGCATATAACAGATATGGCCTCGGAACACGGAGCCCGAAAGGTCGAGCGTGAATCATATAGTAGATATGATCAACATATTGATGTTCACTATTGAAACTACTCCATCTCACGTGACGATTGGACATGGTGTAGTTGATATGGATCACGTAATCACTTAGAGGATTAGAGGGATGTCTATCTAAGTGGGAGTTCTTAAGTAATATGATTAATTGAACTTAAATTTATCATGAACTTAGTACCTGATAGTATTTTGCTTGTCTATGTTTGTTGTAGATAGATGGCTCGTGCTGTTGTTCCGTTGAATTTTAATGCGTTCCTTGAGAAAGCAAAGTTGAAAGATGATGGCAGCAATTACACGGACTGGGTCCGTAACCTGAGGATTATCCTCATTGCTGCACAGAAGAATTACGTCCTGGAAGCACCGCTGGGTGCCAGGCCTGCTGCTGATGCAACTGACGACGTTAAGAACGTCTGGCAGAGCAAAGCTGATGACTACTCGACAGTTCAGTGTGCCATGCTTTACGGCTTAGAACCAGGTCTTCAATGACGTTTTGAATGTCATGGAGCATATGAGATGTTCCAGGAGTTGAAGTTAATATTTCAAGCAAATGCCCGGATTGAGAGATATGAAGTCTCCAATAAGTTCTATAGCTGCAAGATGGAGGAGAATAGTTCTGTCAATGAACACATACTCAAAATGTCTGGGTATAATAATCACTTGATTCAACTGGGAGTTAATCTTCCTGATGATAGTGTCATTGACAGAATTCTTCAATCACTGCCACCAAGCTACAAGAGCTTCGTGATGAACTATAATATGCAAGGGATGGACAAGACTATTCCCGAGCTCTTTGCAGTGCTAAAAGCCACGGAGGTAGAAATCGGGAAGGAGCATCAAGTGTTGATGGTTAACAAGACCACCAGTTTCAAGAAAAAGGGCAAAGGGAAGAAGAAGGGGAACTTCAAGACGAACAACAAACAAGTTGCTGCTCAAGAGAAGAAACCCAAGTCTGGACCTAAGCCTGAGACTGAGTGCTTCTACTGCAAGCAGACTGGACACTGGAAGCGGAACTGCCCCAAGTATTTGGCGGATAAGAAGGATGGCAAAGTGAACAAAGGTATATATGATATACATGTTATTGATGTGTACCTTACTAATGCATGCAGTAATACCTGGGTATTTGATACTGGTTCTGTTGCTAATATTTGCAACTCGAAACAGGGACTACCGATTAAGCGAAGATTGGCTAAGGACGAGGTGATGATGCGCGTGGGAAATGGTTCCAAAGTCAATGTGATCGCAGTCGGCACGCTACCTCTACATCTACCATCGGGATTAGTTTTAGACCTAAATAATTGTTATTTGGTGCTAGCGTTGAGCATGAACATTATATCTGGATCTTGTTTGATGCGAGACGGTTTTTCATTTAAGTCAGAGAATAATGGTTGTTCTATTTATATGAGCAATATCTTTTATGGTCATGCACCCTTGAAGAGTGGTCTATTTTTATTGAATCTCGATAGTAGTGATACACATATTCATAGTGTTGAAACCAAAAGATGCAGAGTTGATAATGATAGTGCAACTTATTTGTGGCACTGCCGTTTAGGTCATATCGGTGTAAAGCGCATGAAGAAACTCCATACTGATGGGCTTTTGGAATCACTTGATTATGAATCACTTGGTACTTGCGAATCGTGCCTCATGGGCAAGATGACTAAAACGCCGTTCTCCGGAACTATGCAGCGAGCAACTGATTTGTTGGAAATCATACATACTGATGTTTGTGGTCCAATGAATGTTGAGGCTCGCGGCGAGTATCGTTATTTTCTCACATTCACAGATGATTTGATCAGATATGGGTATATCTACTTAATGAAACACAAGTCTGAAACATTTGAAAAGTTCAAAGAATTTCAGAGTGAAGTGGAAAATCATCGTAACAAGAAAATAAAATTTCTACGATCTGATCGTGGAGGAGAATATTTGAGTTACGAGTTTGGTTTACATTTGAAACAATGCGGAATAGTTTCGCAACTCACGCCACTCGGAACACCACAACGAAATGGTGTGTCCGAATGTCGTAATCGTACTTTACTAGATATGGTGCGATCTATGATGTCTCTTACTGATTTACCACTATCGTTATGGGGTTATGCCTTAGAGACGGCCGCATTCACGTTAAATAGGGCACCATCAAAATCCGTTGAGACGACGCCTCATGAACTGTGGTTTGGCAAGAAGCCAAAGTTGTCGTTTCTTAAAGTTTGGGGCTGCGATGCTTATGTGAAGAAACTTCAACCAGATAAGCTCGAACCCAAATCGGAGAAATGTGTCTTCATAGGATACCCAAAAGAGACTGTTGGGTACACCTTCTATCATAGATCTGAAGGCAAGATTTTCGTTGCAAAATTCGGATAGTTTCTAGAGAAGGAGTTTCTCTCGAAAGAAGTGAGTGGGAGGAAAGTAGAACTTGAGGAGGTAACTGTACCTGCTCCCTTATTGGAAAGTAGTTCATCACAAGAACCGGTTCCTGTGACAACTACACCAATCAGTGAGGAAGCTAATGATATTTATCATGAAACTTCAGATCAAGTTTCTACTGAACCTCGCAGGTCTACCAGAGTAAGATCGGCACCAGAGTGGTACGGCAATCCTATTCTGGAAGTCATGTTACTTGACCATGATGAACCTACAAACTATGAGGAAGCGATGATGAGCCCAGATTCCGCAAAATGGCTAGAGGTCATGAAATCTGAGATTGGATCCATGTATGAGAACAAAGTATGGACTTTGGTTGACTTTCCCGATGATCGGCAATCCATTGAGGATAAATGGATTTTTAAGAAGAAGACTGACGCTGATGGTAATGTAACTGTCTATAAAGCTCGACTTGTTGCAAAAGGTTTTCGACAAGTTCAAGGGGTTGACTACGATGAGACTTTCTCACCCGTAGCGATGCTTAAGTCTGTCCGAATCATGTTAGCAATTGCTGCATTTTATGATTATGAAATTTGGCAAATGGATGTCAAAACTGCATTCTTGAATGGATTTCTGGAAGAAGAGTTGTATATGATGCAGCCAGAAGGTTTTGTTGATCCAAAAGGTGCTAACAAAGTGTGCAAGCTCCAGCGATCCATTTATGGACTGGTGCAAGCATCTCGGAGTTGGAATAAATGCTTTGATAGTGTGATCAAAGCATATGGTTTTATACAGACTTTTGGAGAAGCCTGTATTTACAAGAAAGTGAGTGGGAGCTCTGCAGCATTTCTGATATTATATGTAGATGACATATTATTAATTGGAAATGATATAGATTTCTGGATAGCATAAAGGGATACTTGAATAAAAGTTTTTCTATGAAAGACCTCGGTGAAGCTGCTTATATATTGGGCATCAAGATTTATAGAGATAGATCAAGGCGCTTAATTGGACTTTCACAAAGCACATACCTTGATAAAGTTTTGAAAATGTTCAAAATGGATCAGGCAAAGAAAGGGTTCTTGCCCATACTACAAGGTGTGAAGTTGAGTCAAACTCAATGCCCGACCACAGCAGAAGATAGAGAGAAAATGAAAGGTGTTCCCTATGCTTCAGCCATAGGCTCTATCATGTATGCAATGCTGTGTACCAGACCTGACGTGTGCTTAGCAATAAGCTTGGCAGGAAGGTACCAAAGTAATCCAGGAGTGGATCACTGGACAGCGGTCAAGAACGTCCTGAAATACATGAAAAGGACTAAGGATATGTTTCTCGTATATGGAGGTGACAAAGAGCTAGTCGTAAATGGTTACGTCGATGCAAGCTTTGACACTGATCCGGGCGATTCTAAATCGCAAACCGGATACATGTTTTTATTAAACGGTGGTGCTGTTAGTTGGTGCAGTTCTAAACAAAGCGTCGTGGCGGGATCTACATGTGAAGCAGAGTACATAGCTGCTTCGGAAGCAGCAAATGAAGGAGTTCATTTCCGATCTAGGTGTCATACCTAGTGCATAGGGACCAATGAAGATCTTCTGTGACAATACTGGTGCAATTGCCTTGGCAAAGGAATCCAGATTTCACAAGAGGACCAAGCACATCAAGAGACGCTTCAATTCCATCCGGGACCAAGTCCAGGTGGGAGACATAGATATTTGCAAGATACATACGGATCTGAATGTTGCAGACCCATTGACTAAGCCTCTTCCACGAGCAAAACATGATCAGCACCAAGACTCCATGGGTGTTAGAATCATTACTATGTAATCTAGATTATTCACTCTAGTGCAAGTGGGAGACTGAAGGAAATATGCCCTAGAGGCAATAATAAAGTTATTATTTATTTCCTCATATCATGATAAATGTTTATTATTCATGCTAGAATTGTATTAACCGGAAACATGATACATGTGTGAATACATAGAAACATATAGTCACTAGTATGCCTCTACTTGACTAGCTCATTAATCAAAGATGGTTATGTTTCCTAACCATAGACATGTGTTGTCATTTGATTAATGGGATCACATCATTAGGAGAATGATGTGATTGACATGACCCATTCCGTTAGCCTAGCACTTGATCGTTTAGTATATTTCTATTGCTTTCTTCATGACTTATACATGTTCCTGTAACTATGAGATTATGCAACTCCCGTTTACCGGAGGAACACTTTGGGTGCTACCAAACGTCACAACGTAACTGGGTGATTATAAAGGAGTACTACAGGTGTCTCCAAAGGTACATGTTGGGTTGGCGTATTTCGAGATTAGGTTTTGTCACTCCGATTGTCGGAGAGGTATCTCTGGGCCCTCTCGGTAATGCACATCACTATAAGCCTTGCAAGCAATGTAGCTAATAAGTTAGTTATGGAATGATGCATTATGTAAATGAGTAAAGAGACTTGCCAGTAACAAGATTGAACTAGGTATTGGATACCAATGATCGAATCTCGGGCAAGTAACATACCGATGACAAAGGGAACAACGTATGTTGTTATGCGGTTTGACCGATAAAGATCTTCGCAGAATATGTAGGAGCCAATATGAGCATCCAGGTTCCGCTATTGGTTATTGACCGAGAATAGTTCTAGGTCATGTCTACATAGTTCTCGAACCCGTAGGGTCCGCACGCTTAACGTTACGATGATAGTTTTATTATGAGTTTATAAGTTTTGATGTACCGAAGGTTGTTCGGAGTCCTGGATGTGATCACGGACATGACGAGGAGTCTCGAAATGGTCGAGACATAAAGATTGATATATTGGAAGCCTATGTTTGGACATCGGAATGATTCCGGGTGAAATCAGGATTTTACCGGAACACCGGGGGGTTACCGGAACCCTCCCGGGGGTTAATGGGCCTTAGTGGGCCATGAGGGAGAAGAGGAGGGCCGGCCAGGGTAGGCCGCACACCCCCTCCCCCCTAGTCTGAATAGGACAAGGAGGGGGGGGGGGGCGGCGCCCCCCTTTCCTCTTTCCCCTCCCCCCTTTCCTTCTCCACCAAGGCAAGAGGGGGGAGTCTTACTCCCGGTGGGAGTAGGACTCCTCCAGGCGCACCCCTTGGGGCCGGCCGCACCTCCCCCATCCCTCCTTTATATACGGGGGCAGGGGGCACCCTAGAACACACAAGTTGATCTACGTGATCGTTCCTTAGCCGTGTGCGGTGCCCCCCTCCACCATATTCCACCTCGGTCATATCGTCGCAGAGTTTAGGCAAAGCCCTGCGCCGGTAGAATATCATCATCGTCACCACGCCGTCGTGCTGACGGAACTCATCCCCGACACTTTGCTGGATCGGAGTCCGGGGATCGTCATCGAGCTGAACGTGTGCTGAACTCGGAGGTGCCGTATGTTCGGTACTTGGATCGGACGGATCGTGAAGACGTACGACTACATCAACCGCGTTGTCATAATGCTTCCGCTTACGGTCTACGAGGGTACATGGACATTACTCTCCCCTCTCGTTGCTGTGCATCACCATGATCTTGCGTGTGCGTAGGAAAATTTTGAAATTACTATGTTCCCCAACAAGGTCGTACAAGGCTCATGGGCCCAAGTGGAGGTGATGCAACACCTTTGGACTTGTTGTTTGACTCGGATTCTGCTACAGCGTCAGATTGTTTCATCGATATCTCCATGCTCCAGATGAATTTGAAGGTGAATCCAATTGGGTTGGAAAGAGCACGGAATCTAGTTTCCAAAAAAACCGAATCACCCAATTCGAAGTATGTATGAAAAAGTTTTTGGCGTTTTGAGTCAGGTATGTCTGTGCAGTCCGAATCTGAATCCAGAACGTGAGAGACTTGGACTCTATCTTCTCTTGGTCCAAAAGTGATGCGAGAGAACTTTTTGAACAGACCCCATACTTGTCCTATTTCCTTATCTTCATATGTGGATTGTAAAAATGTCCCATATACCTGCAATTGGACAAAACACAAAAGTGTGTGAAGTATTTTTGTTCTGGATAATATAAATAGATTATTGAATAGTTTGTACTAGAAATCACCTGACAAATATGCATGTATGCAATATTTTTGGTCATATCCAAGGTAGTCATGTCGTCATCATCCTCCTCTTCTTGAAAACAAAGCCGTCCTAGGCGTTGCTTAATCTGAAATGTGGCTAAGAAAAGAGACAAGGTGTACATGTTGTATATGTATATGTCATCCATTTTTTACTTCCCTTGATTTTTACACATATGACACATGTATACATGAGGAACCTTCATAGATTATAAAATATAAAGCCAAAATATTATCATAAGTAGAAGGCATGAAAATATTGCAACTCAGTTTGCAAATATAAGTGAAGCTCTTATTCATATCAAAAGATTGACAATATTCATCATTAAACCATCCCAACATTGGTGAATAAACCTTACGTGCATAAAATTTACATGCTACAACATGCTTAAATAATAAAATATGCAATAAGTCATTTGACACAGAATGATCACCAAGATTAGAGGTCATATCAAAATGATTAAACATTGGCACAATTTTTTTAAAATGTATTTGATCCAAATCTGATTTATTTCCTGATTCACATGGTTCTTTGACATCAACAGTTAATTCAATGGGTGCACTCAAAATTTTTGGTATTTCAGTTGTTTGATCACATGATGCATTCATGATAGTAACATGATTCTCTAAAATAGGCGGCGTGCTCAAATCAACAGGTAACTCAACACGTGATGTATTTAAGTTAATTAGGGATGCATCATTCTCATCTGAAGTTATATCATCAATACCTTTACTGTTACCTTGTCGCAAAGACGTAGCTGATGTCGGTATGGATAATGACAATGTACCATACACTTGAGGTGATGTCGCACTCACAATCTGAGGTGTGGCTGCTCTACTAGGTGCAATGGTGGAGGAATCAACCGAGGGTAGTGAGCATGAATTGGAATAGTAGTTGTTGTAGTCACCCAACGCATCCTCCTGTAACTGTCTCTCAAAGGTACAAGCACGAACATACATACCAGTAATACAATGAGGAATATACCTAAATCTTGCCTGAATATCATGGTTCAAACTACCAAAAAATCTATTCATTGTATCATCCTCAGATTCTTCTATGTCACAATGATGCATATAAGATTTGAACTCTTGGTAGTAAGCATGAACAGTGTTATTGCCTTGTTTAAATTGTCCAAATTTACGAAGCAAGTCACGACGATAGTAAGGAGGGAAAAATTGTTGTCTCATTACATGTTTCAAATCTTTCCAAGTTGTGGGCTGGTTATCAATGTTTTTCTTACAATGCACACTCCACCAAACAGAAGCAAAACCAGTAAATGCTCTAGTGGCAGCTCATACTTGCTCAAGTTCAGAAAAGTCATGGTAACTAAAAACTTGTTCTACTTCAAGCTCCCAAGCTAGATAAATAGCAGGATTAAATCTACCCTCAAATGATGGTAAAGAGATAACCTGACCATGTGCTTGTGTGTGTTGTCCCAACTCTCGTGATGGTGAAGATGTGTTCGTCATCCAAGAACTTCTTTCTCCAGAACCTGTCATGATTAGTAGAAACAAGAAACAAAATTCAAGAATATTGTTCCTATGAACTACTAGGATGTGGTTGTAACGTGCTCAGAGTAAAGCAAATATCAATATCTTACAAGTTCTTACCATGCGACAGGTGGTGACAGGCAACCATCGGTGTCAAATAACTCTAAAGATTGTGTAAAACAATTGTCAGGGGAACGTATGTATACACGGTGTAGAAATATGTGGAGCTGGGTTGGCTATATATGGTAGCAAAAGATAAGCAATAATCAATTCAAAGATGCAATGTTGAATAAACGCTCAACGACGGTACTATGCTGGTCCTAGGCTAGACCGAACTAGAGACGCGATCCTAGAACACTAATGAGGTCACGGCATAGCACAACTAGCATCAATGAAGGATAAGTAGCTTTGGACAGCAAGATATAAGTGAAGATCACAACGGCAGTAAAGATAATGACGAATAACAACTGCCAAGCAGGATATATAACAACTCTCTCTCCAACTTTCCTCTTGAAATTTTTTCTACTAACTCAAGCTTTCCAATGCAAAAAGAATCACTCAATTCGGAATTGATATGAGGAGTCAAAGAATTCTAAAACTGACCTAAAAAACTGGAACAAACTGTGTTCCCAAACTTTGGAGGGCAAAAAGACCTATAGAAGCCGATTTTGAGGTGCCAAATATTGAACTTGCTTCTGAAACTATTTAGATGCGGCTCGTCGCTAGCTTTAATTTGAGTACTTGTGGAGCCAAAACGGACTTCGTATGACGAAGTTATGCCTGTTTTACTAAACAACGCACATAACAGATTCCAATCCAAATTCAACTACGAGATTGAGTCTAGATAGATCCGAATTTTGTTTTTTCTTCTCATACTTTTTTTTCTTTCTCTTCTTTTTTTTCCTCACACTTTTTTTCTTTTTCTTTCTTTTTTTTGACTTTTTTTTCTCTCTCTCTTTTTTTTCTCCCTCTTTCCAAGACAAACTAGATAAGATATAGATTGGATCAGGCGAACATATGAATGACCTCAACTATGATTATCACAATGAACAGTGCATAGCACATGGTGGAAAATGATGGATGGGATGGTGGACAACGGAAGGGATAATGATGCAGCGGCGGCGTGACTAATGTGAACAGAACTCGAAACTCTAAAGGAACTAGACACTAAGACCAGCAACTCGACACGACGATGCAACCGATAATTCAACTATGCAAGCAATGAAAATAAAATTGTAAAGGCTCAGACTGGCTTGGACAAATGATGAATAGATCTAACTTTTTTTGTGGCTTTTTCTTGGATAATAGGTATGAATGACATATGCGATCAAAACTATGAAAAACTGTAAAATCTCTCCGAGCAACCTGAAAACTGATACCACTTGATAGAGGCGGGGTGTCCTGATCTTTCGATGAGATGATAACTATCGATTTGGTGAAGATGACTTTGACGATCCGACTACAAACATGCACGACGTTGCGCCTTAGCAATCGCTAAACCAACTCCGAGAGGTTATTGACCATGCTGGACCACAATCAACCTGACCACGAAGGTCTATTCCTGCAAGCAATCGAAGAACAAGCAAGAATATGATAAAGCAATCTGAATATTGCGAATATTGATGAGTTATTGATAATGGTGGGGATCCGAAACTGGTCTTGGTCTGGTTGTTGGACACAAACGAAGTGCACGAAGTTGCGTTGGCTAACTTTTAACTAAAAAAATCCCAAGAAAAAAGCTACTAGATGGATCTACTTATATAGGAGAAAGCAGTGGCGGCCAAGGAGGTGGGAGAACGTCCAAGGCAGCCTAAAACCAACCCTAGGTCGTACAAGGCTCATGGGCCCAAGTGGAGGTGATGCAACACCTTTGGACTTGTTGTTTGACTCGGATTCTGCTACAGCATTAGATTGTTTCGTCGATATCTCCATGCTCCGTATGAATTTGAAGGTGAATCCAATTGGGTTGGAAAGAGCACGGAATCTAGTATCCAACAAAAAAAGAATCACCTAATTCGGAGTACGTATGAAAAAGTTGTTGGTGTTTTGAGTCAGGTATGTCTGTGCAGTCCGAATCTGAATCCAGAACGTGAGAGACTTGGACTCTATCTTCTCTTGGCCCAAAAGTGACGTGAGAGAACTTTTTGAACAGACCCAAAACTTCTCCTTTTGCCTTATCTTCATATGTGGATTGTAAAAATTTCCCATATACCTGCAATTGGACAAAACACAAAAGTGTGTGAAGTATTGTTGTTCTGGATAATATAAATAGATTATTGAATAGTTTGTACTAGAAATCACCTGACAAATATGCATGTATGCAATATTTTTGGTCATATCCAAGGTAGTCATGTTCTCATCACGGCAGGAGCACCGGCACGGCTGCCTGTCCGCCTCGACGCCTGGCAGGTCGAGTCTCGGCCCGAATCTCGGGGGCTACATCCAGCGGGTGCGTTGACGCGCCCCCGCGAGGAAGAAGACAAGGTAGTCGTCGGAAGATCCGGCCCGACTGCTCAGCAGTCGGCCCGAATCTCGGGGGCTACACCTAGTGGGTGCGCTGACGTGCCCCACGAGAAAGTAGACGAAGTAGTCACCGGAATATTCAGCCCGACTGCTCAGTAGTCGGCCCAAATCTCGGGGGCTACACCCAGCGGGTGCGCTGACGCGCCCCCGCGAGGAAGAAGACAAGGTAGTCACCGGGAGATCCGGCCCGACTGCTCAGCAGTCGGCCCGAATCTCGGGGGCTACACCCAGCGAGTGTGCTGACGCGCCCCCGCTAGAAAGAAGACAAGGTAGTCGCCGGGAGATCCGGCCCGACTGCTCAGTAGTCGGCCCAAATCTCGGGGGCTACACCCAATGGGTGTGCTGATGCGCCCCCGCGAGGAAGAAGACAAAGTAGTTGCCGAGAGATTCGGCCCAGCTGCTCAGCAGTCGTCCCGAATCTCGTGGGCTACACCCAACGGGTGCACTGACGCGCCTCCACGGAAGATTGCGAGAAACAAAAACAAGAGACAAGAGAAGAATTTTGTCCGGCTGCCAACAGCCGGCAGAAGAGAAGTAAGAAGAAAAAGGGCGCTGCTAGATGCCTCGCTGCCTGGCCGGCTGTGCCAAGCTGGGTCGGCCGCATCCCACCTCGACGCCTGGCTGGTCAAGCCAGACCGGCCACAACCCCCTTCGAGCACCTGGAGGCTCGAGAGCTACACCTAGCGGGTGCGCCGGTGCGCTCCGCGAGCGCCGAGCCACGCCGGCTGTCTTCAGCAACCTCCTGCTCGCCTACATGAAAATCAATGTGAGCTCCTCACCCGCTTATTTTTGCACCACACAAACACGGATAACCTCGAGCGACGCTCGGGGACCACCTCCGCTTTTATTATAGTTGCACCACTGAGAGTTGGCCCGGAGGCTGGCCGCTTGGCCTGAGACATTTGTTCCCGCAGACGGCTTAGTAGCGTGCGCGGTACCAAAGGCTCGCTCTTAGTCACAGACCGTAGAGCGGCTGTCCGGCTAGCAAGAGCGAACACGAAGGCCACCCACGCAAAAAACGTTCGGGAAGGAAAACGGTTTGGGCGACCCGACCGTTTCCTTTATGAGTATCTGCTCGGTTAAATTCGCTCCTAGAGTCTGAGTATTATACATTTCACTCAGCGGCCCACTCTCAGCCACAGACCGCAGAGCGGCTGTGCGGCAAGCCAGAGCACAAGCTGAAGAGTGGAGAGAACATGAAAAAGAATGAAGGGGGCTCGGACGAAACCGAGTCGGCACCCTCCGCATATAACTTGCAATGCTAAACCCAAACATTTGATATATCTGCGCGGACTAACTTTGTCTTTTGCATGATTATTTTCGTGGGGAACCCCCCTCCTCGCTCGGAGGCTCGGAAGCTACACCCTATGGGTGAGCTGGCGTGCCCCTACTGGAAGCAAGCCGCGCCGGCTGCAGCCCGCAGCCGGCTGTCAGCAACAGCATCAGTCGGCGTACTTCGTGTCCACGCCCGGCACCCTCGATGCCATCGTGTGCACCAACAAATGCGAAAATCCTCCGCCCAACTTTTCCAAGTTGCCCGGAGGCTCGAAGGCTACACCCAGCGGGTGCGCTGGCGCGCCCCCGCTGGAAGCAAGCTACGCCGGCTGCGGCCAGCAGTCGGCCGTCATCGACATCTTCTACATCAACACCCGCCAAAAAACCTCTGCGCAACTCTACCAAGTTTCCCGGAGGCTACTGTCGGGGTAATTGACCACGGGTACCCCGAAGATGGCGAGACAATAATTCAAGACACCGGGGCTAGCAAAGCCCCTCAGTCCGACAGCTCAGGCTGCCCAGTCGGCCCCCTGTCTGACTTCCCGGACCGACTTGCCACCTGGCCTGCTCCCCACCCGGCTGATCCAGCCAGCCGGCTGCCGACTGTGCCAACCAGCCGGCTGCCCGACATCGACCCGACACCGACGAGACGGTTGTATCTGAGCACTATTCAGGTGTCACTCCAGCCATCATGTATAGTGTCACTTGTCCCCTTGCACTATTTATGAAGTGACCCAGGGGACAAGCTTGACATCCACCATGCCCACACCCATGCCTACCTAGCTTAGGAAGTAAGCTAGCCATGCCTACCTAGCTTAGGAAGTAAGCTAGCCATGCCTACATAAGGCACACATCCATCCATCCACCACATGCTCACACTCACGCATGGACACACATGCTCTCACGGGCATGCATGCCATGAGACTAGCCCGATGTACACCTCACAGATACAGCTCCAGGAGCATTTTGTACTGCCCAATGTACACCTCACATATATTCAGACATGCAGGAGTAGGGGTATTATCTTTCCGGAGTGCCCCGAACCTGGGTAAACTATCGCGTACTACTCGCATACCCGCTCCCGGGCCTACTAGCAGCAGTCTTGCCCTCACACGAAGCCACCTTGTGGCATCTGTCGCCTCACAACCCCCCCCCCGTGAGAATACCACGACACGGACCTCTCTGTTCAGCCTAGGTAGGGTTGCGACGTGTTGATCTTCCAAGGCCGGACATGACCCAAGAAAGTGTGTTCGGCCAAAGGGATCGAGCGTGTTGGGTAATGTTGTAACATCCCAAATTTTCAATTTGGAATGTTATACATTAGATCATCATTGCATATCATATTTTTTTGCATTTTGGCTTGATCCTAGAAATTTCACGCAACTCAAGGACCCACGGAGAGAGTTGGGGATTTCGTTATTTTCATATTTGAGGTTTCACAAATTTTGAAAAAAGGATCATTTGATTTTATTTATTTTATCTTCAAATATTTCTATTATAAAAATAAGATAGATGGAATAAAACGACTTTCCAAAAATAAAGAAATATTGAGGATTTAATAAAAAAATCAAATAAGATTTTATTTTGGAGTTTATGGCTATTTTATTTGAATTTAGAAAAATGCGTGTTTTTCAAAATTGTATTTAGGCCCCAAATAAATGTTCATCTTGTCCGGCTTATTTTTAGAGGACGTGGAAAATTTATTTCGGGAATTTTGGAGTTAGTTTAGTATTTGTTTTATCTATTTTTCTGCGCGTCTCAATATTTTTAAAAAAAGTTTCCGACCTAACCGGGCCGTGTCCAGCTAGGACTCCTGGCCCGGCCGGCCTTATAAGCCGGGGGAGCTCTAGCCGCCAGCCCAGCCCCCCCAAAACCCTAGCATCGCCCGAGCCCCGCCGCCGCCGCCGCCGTAGCCCGCGCCGCCGCCGCCGACTGCCCTGCCGCCCGACCGCCCCGCCGTCGGATCCCGTCGCCGCCGCCGTCGTCAACCCCGCCGGAGATCGCCGCCGACCTCGCGGATCCCGACCCGAGGTAGCCGCTGCCGCCGCCGGTTTTCTTCCTATTAACCGCCTGTTTTTTTAAAAACCGCGGTTTTTTTAGAGATCGGTTTTATTCTTTTCCCGGTTTAGTTTATTTAATAGACGTTCGTCCGTACGTTTGTTTCAACAAACAGTTTTCATCGTTTAGCCGTTGACAGCGAACGTTCGTTCGTTAGCCCGTTCGTCCGTTTTTCTTTTTCTCGGATTTTCCGTGATTTTTCCAGATCGCAATTTCTGATCCGATTTTTGTTTCAGTATAACTTTTCGCTCATTTATCGGAATCAGGCGATTCAAGCGCTTAGAGTTTCGTCTCAAAACCCTCTTTCCGTTTAACCAACTCAAATAAGTTTTTGCTACTGTAAAATTTGACTTAGGTCCATATTAGTAAACAAAGCCTGTTTCTTTCGCCGTTTGACTTTCGTTGCTTCGTTTGATTTGATACTTTTTGCAAACCGGAGTTCTTAAGTTGAACTTTCTGGTTAGATCTCTTATTTGAGTTTTACCTGTGCATTAGATGAGTGCTTTTGTATGCTTGTCTGTTTGCGATAGAGTACCCGGAGTGCGCCGCTTGCTACTACGAGTCTCTAGGTTTCACGGATCATCAGCAAGGCAAGTAACACTTTGATCATACCTCTTTACTACCCAATTTTATTGCATTAGATCAATCCTCAAACAATTGCATGGTTAGGATGTGATTTAATATGTGGGGTTTGGGAAGTAGTTGAGGTAGTTCCTATTGCCTGTTTCATTATAGAACCTTTGGGAGTTACTTCTACGTTTGCTTATATTGCTATGCTATGCTAGTAGACGTGGATTGGGTGAGTGTATCCATGACAGATATGAGATTGTTATTTAATGGTTTACTTAAGGAGGCAACTTAAATTCACATCTGGGTGGACTGAGGCACCCGGGGAACCGAGTGTTGCCTGTATTTTTTGGAAATCCCGGGGTACCGTGTGATTCTCCTATGGACCGCCACCCAGGCTCAAAGGGATCATGAGATTATTCATGCTAGAAACTTCCGTGTGCAGCCGCAAGCTACTATGGACTCTAGCATAGTTGATTAAGTTGTGTGAACTCTTGAAGAGGTAGACTAGCAGATGTAGGGGAAAGTAGGTGTTACTGTCTACCCAGAGTAGAGAGCTAATGCTTCTGAAAGGCTGTGTCTCGGTCATTCGTTTCTCAAACATTATGTAGTGCGATAAATCCAATGGAGGCGATCGAGTCTTGCGGGGAAAAGTGCGCAAACCTCTGCAGAGTGTATAAACTAATCATGGTTAGCCGTGTCCTCGGTTTTGCACGTTTTGAGTATCTAGTACCTCAATTATCATGTGAATCTCATCATGTTACTTAATTTAATCTTGTTGGGTTAATGATTTGTTACTTAATTGGGATTGAGTTGGAGGAACCTTCTCAATGTTTAACAACCACCATGATAGTTAAATAAAATTTATTCATTTGTTGTAGGGAAAAATTGGCTCTATGCAAAACTGTAACCATAGAGCTTTCCACCAGCCATATATGCATGTAGTGATAGCATTACTCTGTTCATTACTCTCTATGTGTTACATTGCCAGCATATTCCAGGTGCTGACCCGTTTTCAGGCTGCAACGTTCATGTTGCAGACTTTTCAGACGACGATAAGGTGCCTTAGGTCGTGGTCTTATACTAAGTGATGTCGTTGGAGTTGATGGACTCACTTATCTTCCAAGCTTTCCGCTATTATCGTTATTAGATGGCCTTAAGACATATTTATTATAATAAGCTCTCTTTTGAGACATTCGATGTAATAAGTGTGTGATTGCTACTCTATTATAAATCCTTCAAGTACGATGCGTGTCAGCATTACCGATCCAGGGATGACACTGATGCACAGAGATCAGACTGTTTGAGGTCTGGTCGCTACAAGATGGTATCAGAGCACACGCTGACTGTAGGACACGACCACTAAGTTAAAACCATAGATCACTACTCTCTCTCTTCTCATTTCTAACTCCTCACCTTTTCTACTCTTTTAGGAATGGCGGATGCAAGGAACAAGTTCACGCAACCGGATGAAGATACACCCTTTGGACGCCACTTGAAGGAAGTCACTAAGTACCTGAACATCGGAGTACCAAGCTTCACCGGGACCTACATCGCCACTTTACCAGAAGAGAAGCGCTGAATGATTCAAGTTCAAGTTCCAGGAAGGACGTTCATGCCCGTCACTGAGTCCATAGAGTTTTCCTTTGATGCACCAACCCAGAGTCTCGGAAAGAGCATGGCAGCCCACATCACAGTGGGACGCATTGGAGAAGTTTACCACAAGGATCTCAAGGATACTATCTACCAGATTTGTGGGCGCCGAGATGAGCAATGGGAGATGATCAGCACCAGGAAGGATAGATCAATTACAGCTTTCATCCAGGGGTTAAACCAGCACATTCGTCGCCAGGAGAACCAAATGTGCGCAGGCATGATAGATATGAAGAAGGCTATGACCAAGATCACGGAGCTGGAGGAAGAACTTAAGTCTACACGCGATGGTTATGAGGAGGTAATAACAACACTCATGGAGAAGAATGAAGATCTAAAGAAGAAGCTAAAAGTGTTTATGGGATTTCCCACGACTGGAGGAGAAGACGATGATTGCACTTGTCCGGAGAACTACATCATCATCGACGACACCGACTCAGACCCAGACGATAGCGATGATGACTTTGTTGATGAAGCTGGAGCGGATATCATGGAGTCTTCAACCGATCAATTTTTCTAGTCGACCACCATAACACTAGTAGTATTTCCTCCATGTATATAGTATAGTCCGAGCACTTTTGTAACGATAGATAGACCGTTGTTTGCCCTTGTTTGTTTTGATTGAAGTGATATTGTTTGCATTTGTCTCATGTGCATATGGGTAGTGTTTTTCTCTCTAGACCTCATTCTATGCTGTACTCTCATCTTTTCTAAATCTCAGATGCCTCCGAGACGTGACAATGGGTTTGCTTTCCCACCGGAGCTCACTCAGTTGATCCAGCAGCAGAATGCATTGATGCAAATACTAGTCCAGAATCAGAATCAGGGGAACAACATCAACAACAATAACCCACCACCACCACCACCTGTTGATCACTTAGCCCATTTTCTAAGGCTGAATCCGCCGGTGTTCTCTAGTAGCACCGAGCCGATAGTTGCAGATGATTGGCTCCGCAAGATGGGAAGGGAGTTGACCACTGCAGGATGCACAGATGCAGAGAAGGTCCATTTTGCCGCGCATCAGCTTGATGGACCCGCAACATCATGGTGGGAGAATTTCACAGCCACTTATCCTATCGACACTGTCACATGGGATCAGTTTCAGCAGGCTTTCCGTACTGCCCATGTTTCAGCAGGAGCTATGGCCATGAAGAAGCATGAGTTTCGCAACTTACGCCAAGGAGGACGTACTGTTGGCCAGTATGTGGATGACTTTAGTAATCTAGCATGTTATGCCCTAGATGACGTCGCTACGGATGCAGCTAAGCAGGAGAAGTTTCTGGAAGGACTGAATGATGAGCTGAGCATGCAGTTGATGCTAGCAACCTTCAACAACTACCAGGAGTTGGTAGATCGAGCTCTCATGATTGAAGGGAAGCAGCAGAAGATTGACAACTGCAAGAGGAAGTATGGACAAGGGAAGTACAATTCTGGAGCTCAACAGAAGCCTCGTTTTACCCCGAACTCGGGAGGACCTTTTCAGCATACCCATGGAGGAGGGAGTTTGCACCTCCATAGTGGCCCCAAGAATGGTAATGGGAATGGAGGAAGCAACGGACAGAATCGTACCAACCCATCAACCCCAGCCAAGAGGGATCTAAGCCACATTACCTGTTTCAAATGCCAGAAGACTGGACATTATGCCACTGAATGTCCTGAAGCAAAGAATGGAAATGGCAACGGGAGCTCTGGGAAGAAGCCTAACCCTTTCAACAAGGGACAGGTGAACCAAGTTAGCGTGGAAGAGGTTGAAGCCCAGCCAGATGCAGTAATAGGTAAGTTTTTTGTTAAGTCATTTACTGCAATCGTTCTTTTTGATACGGGTGCATCTCATTCATACATATCAAGGGGATTTGTGGATAAGTATAAACTGTCCACCAAGGTCCTTAGAACACCCATGTTAGTAAGCTCACCAGGAGCAGAGTATATGGCCAGTGAAGGATGTTTTCAAGTGCCATTGACCATAGGTAGGCATGTTTTCCCCTCGGATTTGATAATTTTGGAGTCGCAAGGTTTGGTTGTGGTTTTGGGTATGGATTGGCTATCGATGTATGGAGGAAACATCGATTGCGCCAGTAAGTCGATTTTGCTTACGACTCCAGAAGGAAGAAGTTTCAAGTATGTATCCTGGCACGAGCCGAAGAGGACTCAAGTGAATTCCTTAACAGGAGTTGTAGAGGAGGAAGTACCAGTGGTGAAGTATTTTCTTGATGTATTTCCGGAGGAGTTGCCAGGCATGCCACCGGATAGAGACATTGAGTTTTTGATCGAGCTTTTGCCAGGCACAGGGCCAATATGTAAGAGACCATACAGGATGCCCGCACAGGATTTGGAGGAAATTAAGAAGCAGATTAAGGAGCTACTGGATAAAGGCTATATTCGCCCAAGTTCTTCACCTTGGGGATCACCAGTGCTTCTAGTGGAGAAGAAGGATGGATCATTAAGGATGGTTGTTGATTATCGAGGATTGAATGAAGTGACAATCAAAAACAAGTACCCACTGCCGATGATCAATGATTTGTTTGACCAGTTGCAAGGAGCTAAGGTATTTTCCAAGATCGATCTGCGATCAGGATACCACCAGTTGAAGATTCGAGAGCAGGATATACCTAAGACAGCTTTTACCACCAGGTACGGGCTGTATGAGTATACCGTTATGTCATTTGGTCTGACTAACGCGCCTGCCTATTTCATGAACATGATGAACAAGGTGTTTATGGAGTTTATGGATCAGTTCATCGTGGTGTTCATTGATGATATTCTGGTCTACTCAAAGAATGAAGAGGAGCATAAGGAGCATTTGCGTTTGGTACTTGGGAAGCTCAGAGAACATCCGTTATATGCCAAGTTCAGCAAGTGTGAATTTTGGTTGCAGGAAGTTGGATTCCTCGGGCATGTTATATCCGGAGAAGAAATAGCAGTAGACCCCACCAAAGTTGTCATTGTGACCAATTGGGAAGCCCCAACGACAATTGGACAGATCCGGAGTTTTCTTGGACTCGCAAGATACTACCGGAGGTTCATTGAGAATTTCTCAAAGATTGCAAAGCCCCTGACAGAGTTATTAAAGAAGGACACCAAGTTCAAATGGACTGAGGAATGTGAGGCCAGTTTTCAGGAGTTGAAGAAATGTTTGGTTACATCACCTGTGTTGATTCTCCCAGATCAGCGCAAGGAATATTGTTGTTGTTGAAAGTGCTAGTTGTTGACTATAGGGGGGGTGTATAGGCGATTTTTATCAAAGTCTTCAAAACGTGGAAGTTTCGAAGACAAACAATAGAAATGACCTAATTGATATGCAGCGGAAGATAAACTACAACAAGCAAACCATAGTCAAGTATGCAATAATGTGAAAGTACAAAGATTAATAGCAGCTTGGTAGTAAGGATCAGGATGGAAGATGATATGAAGCCAACAAACGATAGTAGTCAAGCAATGAAGTCAAAAAGGTACGACAAATAGGCAATGACTTCACGAATACAAACTCAAAGTAAAGGGAGGGAGAGGATAGAACCAGTCACTTGTTGAAGACACATGATTTGTTGGACCAGTTCCAGTTGTTGTGACAACTGTATGTCTGGTTAGGGAGGCTGAGATTCAACTTAGAAGACCGCGTCTTCACCTTATTCCCCTTGAGCTAAGGACACACAGTCCTCGCCCAATCACTCTGGTAAGTCTTCAAGGTAGACTTCTGAACCTTCACAGACTTCGTTCACCGACGATCCACAATGACTCTTGGATGCTCAGAACGCGACGCCTAACCGGCTGGAGGATACACAGTCCTCAAGTGTAATAAGTCTTTAGGTCACTCAGACATAAAGACTTCAGTGATGCCTAACACTCTTTGGCTCTAGGTGTTTGGGCTTTGTCCTCGCAAGGATTTCTCTCTCTCAAAGGCTTCGAGGTGGGTTGCTCTCAAAAGACAGAAGCCGTGAACTAACTCTGAGCAGCCACCAATTTATGGTGTAGGGGGTGGGCTATTTATAGCCACAAGGCAACCCGACCTGATATGTACGAAATGACCCTGGGTCACTAAGGAACTGACACGTGTTCCAACGGTCGGATTTCAAACACACACGACAACTTTACTTGGGCTACAAGCAAAGCTGACTCATCCAGCTCTGGATAAGATTTGCTCTCATTGTCTTCGCTCGAAGACATAGGATTTGGGTTGAGCATCACTTCAGTCATTCTGACTTTGTTCACTTGGACCCCACTTAATAGTACGGTGGTTCCTATGACTCACCAAAGAAGAAAAGGAAACAACGAAACAACACAGTCTTCGCGCTCCATAGTCTTCACTGAATGTCTTCTCATGTCATAGTCTTCAATATGAATATCTTCACATACCACCATTGTTGTGAATGTCTTCATACATTTTTAGGGGTCAGCTCCGGTAGGTAAACCGAATCAATGAGGGACACTACCTGCGTTATCCTGCAATTCTCACAAACGCATTAGTCCCTCAACCAACTTTGTCGTCAATACTCCAAAACCAACTAGGGGTGGCACTAGATGCACTTACAATCTCCCCCTTTTTGGTGATTGATGACAAACTGGTTGAAGTTTTCAACGGGAATAAAGTATGTGAAATTGTAAAGGATAGGATATTGTCTTCATAAGTGGCAAAGGCTCCCCCTGAAGATGTGCATATAAGTAATTTGCTTTTGGAATGCAAATGCACATGGCAGGTTGTACTTGTGGAGATCGTCTTCACCTTATGAAGATAATTCATCATGCATGAAATGATATAACTAAGAGAGTGACATGCATAATGAAAAATGGACGTCTGCAGAATGATCTAAGTGTGGAAGTTATCATCGCACATGGAAAAGCAAATAAGTAGTAGACGACCATCGAGTTTAAGTGTTACAACTCAAAGAACGAAATGTATCAAAAGCAAGAGTTGTAAACACTAGGAAAAATATAAAGCAACCGCCCATATGAACCCGCTTGAAGACTATCAAACTCATATGCTTCTCCCCCTTTTGTCAGTAATGACCAAAAAGGTTTGAAGACATAGAGCATCTACTCGTCCTTATGAGGATTAGGTGAAGCAGCTGGGTGCAGTGTCGATGCGTGCAGAAGTAGGGGGCGGTGAAGTAGCATCATCTTCATCATCGATCACTTTGGCATTCACAGTTGCCGCGGAGGAAGAATAGTCAGAGTCTTCAAGGGATGGAGTTCGACGTAGGACATCATTCCATGGAGGAGTGGAGTCAAACTTGAATCTTTCAGTGAAGCCATCGTCTTGAAGATCTGCTTCAGCACCGAGCAGTGTCAAACTCGTGAGTGACAAAGGCATTCTTGGTGGCAAGATTTCGAATGCGATTGACGTCCACCAAGAGGCTTTGCATCTGTCGCTTGAGCTAAAAGTGATGCTTGTCTTGTTTCTGATGCAGTGCCACAAGAAGTTCTCGGTCATTTAGGATGCAAGAGCGCTTCTTAGGCCTTTGGGCAACTGTGCTCTCAGTAGCTTCAGTTCGTGCACGATGAGGCAGATGAGTGCTCCCAGCCATTGGATAGACACGAGTTACTGCTTGGACTCCTTCCATGGGCTGAGTAAAGCTTTGGTGTTCAGCATTTTGAAGACAAAGAGGGTTCTTGGTAGGCTCAGGGTATATGGCTTCAACTGACATATCAACCTCTGGTAGAAAGATCAGATGATTGCGAGCAGAGGGCTGATAGTTGATAGCAGAGTGTAGCTTGATGAGGCGCATGACCCATGGAGCATAGAATTTCAGGCCAAAAAGGTCAGATCCAGACGCAACCAGTTGCCGGAGGAAGAATTCTTGTGTATTGAAGCTGATGCCATTGAGGATGTAAAAGACCAATGTCTTCATGGCTCCTTCAAGTTTTGCAGCTGATGAATGCCCTTTGATAGGCCATAGAGTCCACCTGATGATGTGATATATTGTGCGAGGCAGATACTCAAGGTCATCAACAAAGAACTCCTTTGGGTATTCAGCGTCACGTGGCGGAGGCTTCATCATGCTCAACATCTGGCTCATGTTGGGTTCTGGCTTATGGAAGATGCTCTCCAGTGCATTGCGGTGGAGTTGACAATCAGGTTCGAACAGTTCTCCAGGAGTAGGTAGGCCTGTAAGCTCAATGATGTCAAGAGCTTTGGCTTCATGGTGAACATTTCCTGTCATCCACTCGAGAACCCATGTCTTTGTATCCCTGTTGTAGCCGCGAATGTGGAGGGTAGCATAGAATTGAAGCAAAAGTTCCTCATTCCAATGTTCTTTGTCTGTCACAAAGCTGAGCAGACCTGCATCACGAAAGCAGTCAAGTGCTTCTTCTAAGCATGGCAGTCCAGCAATGGCTTCAGTGTCGAGGCGCATATGAGGGAAAATGCGCCCTTGATCATACAGAACGCAGGAGTAATAGCTGCGCTGCTGATGGCTCCAGAAATGATCAGATGATATTCTTGGCCTTGAGTAGGGGTTCTTTGCGCTGTCAAAGAAGGTGTTGTGGCTTTTGAAGCCATTTGTATTGAAGGACCCTGTTGAGGTGGCAGTACCTGGGAACCTTGGCAGTCTTGGCTTTGGTTTCTGGACCTGAGGCCGATGCTCAATATGATAATCAAACTGAGGACCAGAGACATTAGGCGGAGGGACCAGAACGGGCCATTTGACAGTGATTAGCTGGCCATGGTTGTATGCTTGCTCAATTGTATGGGGCCTTGGTGGCGGAACAGGAGCAGTGGCAACAACAGAGGCTTCAGGCTACACAACAGAAGCTTCAGGAGCAGTTGCAGCATTGACTTCTGGCATATTGGTTGGTGCAGGCTCCACACTTGCTTCAGCCATGACTACGTCATTGGCTTCATTTGTGTTGGTGGTGGCAGCCTCAAGATTTTCAACCTCCACTTGATGAGCTGGAGGGTCTGGCACTAGCATGTTTATTTCAGGAACAACTTCTTCAGTAATGGGGGGAGTAGGGACACGTTCTTCTTCTTGTTCGTCATCGGCTGATGCAGCCGGATTGTTTTCAGCAGTTTTGGCTTCAGACACGGAGACATTCACAGTCGGAGTGGCTTCTGGAAACACTTGACATGCAACAGATTGGTGGTGCACTTCTCCTTCTGGAACGCTCGAAAGAGGGACTTGAGGCCTTGGTCCTTTACGAAGCCTGTGTAATATGGGCGACGTCTTTGGAGATGGAGTTGGCTGGGCCTCATCCTCTTTTTTTTGCACAGGTGGTGTGACTTGTTGTTGTTGGGGAGTACTCGGGGAGTCTTGTAGTTGTGGGCGATCAGCCCATGATGCATCCTGAGCAATTGGCATCAGAGGACGACCAATGCTGATGAGTTCGCTGTTCGTGAGAATAGGCGATGATACCAAGTTGTGTTCGATCTGAGGAAGAACTACATCATCTTCAACATTGTCATGGTGACCAATGTCTTCAGCAGCGATGTGATCAACTGCTGGAATGTCTTCAGCTTCATAAGCCTCTGTGGAAGCAGGCTCATGAACAATCATCCGTCGTTCTTGGTGTTCAAATGCAGGGCGAACTATTGAGATAGGTTCAACAACTAAGGGCTCTGTGGGAGCAGCCCGATTCTTCTTGGTTTTGTGCTTCTTCTTGGAGGGAGCAGCTTCAGAGGCTTTTGTGTTTTTCCTTTTTCTGGCTTCAGCCTCGGCAGCCCTCGTCTTCTTCAGTTCTGAAGCAGTTGACATGACCTTTGGCTTCGAGCCAGTCATGCTGCTTGGGAAGACTATGCGAGGTTCATCCTGCCTTGAAGGTGCAGATTGGTCAGTTGATAGCTTCTTCTTCTTTGCAGCCATTCTGGGGTCAATGCCAAGACGACCAAGAGCCTTGCGCTTCTCAGCCTCATTGCAGTCTAGCACACACTTGTCAGCCAGACTCTTCATGCACTCACAAGAGCCTCTAGCTTCTTCGCGCTTCTTGTGAAAGGCTTCTTTGAGCTCGTGCAGCATGATCTTGAAGTTTTTGACATCTTGCACGCTGAGCTTGGCCACATGCTTCTTGAACTGAGCTTTCTCATAGTCGATCTTGTGCTTCAGTTCAATGATGCGCTGAGCAAGAGCTAGCTCAGAAGCAATGGCGCCATTGAAGGTGACGCTGAGGCCAATGGGAAGTCGCAGATCATCAAAGCTGAGATTTGGGGTGTCAAACCACTCAGCAATGAAGTTATGGATGATTGCCACATCAAAGAGAGGCAAATCATTGAAGATCTCTGCTTCTTCCTTGCTCTTGATCAGTTGCTCAAGAGCATCATCTGCAAGATCTTCATCACTGGACAGATCAATGTGCTCTTCTCGCAGAATGGCAGCATGAGTCAATGTCCGATCAGTATTCTTGACGATTTTCTTTTTCTTCTCCGTCTTCTTGGAGATGCGTGATAGATCTTCAGACTGCACACTGTCTTCAGGAGGTGCAGTGATCAGTGAAGCTTTTGGAGGAGCAGCTGATCGTGAAACCTTAATCTTCTTTAGTTTCTGCGGCTTTGGAGGAGGAGCTGGGGCTTCATCAGTGTCAGCATCCTTATCAGAATGATCCACTTTGGCACCTTGTACCAAGATGTAAGTGATGAGGCCATCAAGGTTGGAAAAGGGGCCGATGACATTTGGTTCTGCATCACGTGAGCCGTTAGCACGGGGAGCAGAGGGACCAGGGTTGAAGTCTAATCCCAATGACTTCTTGTTTTCCTTGGCCGATGCCTTTGCATGCTGGAAGTTGTGCTTTAAGAGATTATCGTCACGACACCAGAGCAATGATGATGGGTCGGCATTTTCAGGCTGAGGTCCATGGACCATACAAGGATAGAAATTCTGTGCAATAGCTTCAGCTCTATTCTTGGGTGGAAGGCCTCGATAGAGAATATCACCGCAAGGACTTTTGATAGCATTCTTCTCAGCGTATTCCTGGGTCACGAACTTGTATTTGAACCATTATTCAGCCCAATATCGTCGAATCCATTGGATTTGTGTCTTGCGCTGATTATAATCCTCTTCATGATCTGTCTTGTAGAGGTCTACGAGGTCATCAGGCAAATCTTTTGATGTTCCCCCTCGACGCTGTCTGCCACCCTTCCTTACTGATTTCTCTGCAGCCATGAACTTCAAACTGAATGGCTTCAATACATTGAAAAGCTTCAAAGGCTTTCGCTTGCTGGACAAACAGGAACTGACTTCGGGAGAGTTAATGTGTTGTTGTAAGAATTCTGCAAACGAATGCAGACTATGAGAACCAAGGGATTCTCCCACGGACATGTACCTGTGACAGCATTAGAGATGCGAGGGAAGGGGAAGAGGTCATATGCATTCTCAGAAGATTTTGAAGATAAATCAGTTTGAAGACATTGACCTCATGTTGCAAAGACATTCACTTATATGTTGAGAGTTGGTTCCAGATTTGTACGAATCCGTGAATAAGTACAAGTGAGGAATCTAACTAGATATGAAGCTTAAGTGAATATACTAGGCAGTATGAGATGTAGACAAAATAGATCTAACATTGTATAGGCAGAAACCAATTTTGGTAAATAGGATCAATCATTGAGGATCAAAAAGATGGTAAAAATAGAGTTGTATTTACCACACGAAGAACTGCCAGATGGGATGAATAGGAGACCGAGCAGTTCAATCCACCATGCCCTAACTTGGTGACGAAGGACACCTATGGCGGCGGCGGAGAGGACGATGTCCGCGGCCGGCGTGAGGACGGGGTCGGAGAAGTCGCGGCAGCTAAACGCTTCATCGCCGGCGTCGTCGAGAGCTAGCGGTGGCGCTAGGGTTTTGACGAGGTGGAGAGGTGGAATAAGGTTTTATTTACCGCACGAACATGTATTTATAAGGAAGTGTGCGGCATAGCGCAATTACGCAGGTGCCCCTAGCGGTTCACATCTGGGGGGCACGTGGCAAGCATGCAACATACTCAGAGTTTTCCCACGTTCCCACGCCCGCCAGGTTTGTCGGATGGTTGTTCCGGCTTCTC
Source organism: Triticum aestivum (assembly GCF_018294505.1). Lineage (NCBI taxonomy): Eukaryota > Viridiplantae > Streptophyta > Magnoliopsida > Poales > Poaceae > Triticum > Triticum aestivum. The sequence continues at coordinate 209,968,941 of NC_057813.1, read as the reverse complement.
CGGATTTCAAACAATAAGGATGAATCATTTAAAATAGACTTAATGTTTGTCTCTGTGTCTTCTGCTGACAAGGATGCAGAGAAGACATTCGACATTTTCAATAGAATGCATATGATTTGGACAGATAGAGTTTGAGATAGAAAGCATAGAGAGATTAGGGTCCGATCACATTCACTTAGTTCAAAAGATTTAACAAGGAATACATAGCTATAAGTGAATGTTGTAGAGGACAGAACACTAGTATATATATCAGAAAGCAATCAAATCAACATAGTGAAGTAAATCATGTAGATAAGTTGAAATTTGAAGACAAACCAAATGCGAAGACATTGCAAAATGAACGCCATGAGTGCAACACTTCAAACCAAGAAATTTGGTGGTGGCGTTACCCACCGTATAGGAAGTATTAGACCCAGACACGGCGCACAATTATCGTGGCGCTCCGAAGTAAAATTCCACGTTAATGTATTCACACTCAGAATGTAAGTCTTCATTGATTGAAGATATACTTTACTTCGTGTGTTGCACATCTAAGTCATCAACATGCATAAGTGTTAGGATGTGTGCCTGATCACAAGACATTTGAGGATTCCAAGATATTTAGCTCACACCGTAACTTGCAAAACCTTTTCTCATCCAAGGGCTTTGTGAAGATATCTGCTAGTTGCTCTTCAGTGTTGACATGAATGATGTCAATATCTTTCTTCATGACATGATCTCTGAGAAAGTGATGACAAATTTCAATGTGCTTTGTCTTCGAGTGCTGGACTGGATTGTTGGCAATCTTGATGGCGCTTCCGTTGTCACAGAAGAGAGGTACTTGTTTCAGATTGGCGCCATAGTCCTTGAGAGTTTGCTTCATCCATAGAAGTTGAGCGCAGCAAGATCCAGCAGCAATGTATTCAGATTCAGCAGTTGAGAGTGATACACAGTTTTGCTTCTTTGAAGACCAACAGACAAGTGATCGTCCCAGAAAGTGACATGTGCCTGATGTAGACTTGCGATCCACCTTGTCTCCAGCATAATCAGCATCCAAGAATCCAACCAGATCAAATTTTGAGCCCTTTGGATACCATAATCCGAGTGTTGGGGTGTAAGCCAAATATCGAAGAATTCGCTTCACAGCTAAGTGATGCGATTCCTTTGGTGCCGCTTGGAATCGAGCACACATGGAAACACTAAGCATAATATCTGGCCTAGATGCACATAGGTAAAGTAAGGAACCAATCATGGAGCGATATACCTTTTGATCGAACTCTTTACCATTGTTGTCGGGACCGAGATGGTGTTTGGCTGGCATTGGCGTCATGTAACATTTGCAATCTTGCATTCCAAACTTCTTTAGACAGTCTTTGAGATATTTTTCTTGAGATATGAAGATGCCATTCCTTTGCTGACGAATTTGAAGACCAAGGAAGAACTTCAGCTCACCCATCATGGACATCTGATATTGCTCTTGCATCATGTATCCGAACTCATCACTATACTTCTGGTTGGTGCAGCCGAAGATAATGTCATCCACATATATTTGGCACACAAACAGTTCACCGTCATATGTCTTCGTGAAGAGTGTGGGATCGAGGGATCCAGGTTTGAAGCCTTTGCTCTTCAGGAAGTCTTTGATCGTATCATACCAAGCGCGAGGAGTTTGTTTGAGGCCATACAGTGCTTTGTTTAGCTTGTACACCATATCAGGATGTTTTGGATCTTCAAAGCCAGGTGGTTGAGCAACGTACACTTCTTCTTCAATCTTGCCGTTGAGGAATGCACTCTTCACATCCATTTGATATAGTAAGATGTTGTGGTGGTTAGTATAGGCTAGCAGTATGCGAATAGCTTCAAGCCTAGCCACAGGAGCAAATGTTTCATCAAAGTCAATTCCTTCAACTTGAGTATATCATTGAGCCACAAGACGTGCTTTTTTTTCTGAAGACTTGCCCATGCTCATCTTGCTTGTTTCGATATATCCATTTTGTGCCAATAATGTTATGCTTGCGAGGGTCAGGACGCTTGACTAGTTCCCAAACATTGTTCAGCTTGAACTGTTGAAGTTCTTCTTGCATAGCTTGAATCCATTCAGGTTCCATAAAGGCTTCATCAACTTTCTTGGGTTCTGATATTGACACAAACGAAAAGTGCCCACAGAAATTTGCTAACTGTGTTGCTCTTGAGTGAGTAAGTGGACCAGGTGCATTGATGCTATCAATTATCTTCTCAATTTGTACTTCATTTGCAACACGAGGATGAACTGGACGAAGACCTTTCTCTTGCTGTTCATTGTCATCATTGGGAGGATTGTCTTCGGTCTGAGCATTGTCTTCAGGTTGGTTTGGTGCAGAAATGATAAGTTCCTCTTCAGGCTGTGCTTCAGAAGGCATGATTTCACCAGTTCCCATCAGCTTGATAGATTCGCTGGGCGGAGCTTCATGTAGTGTACTTGGTAGGAGCTCTCTTTGTGAACCATTGGTTTCATCAAATCGCACGTCCACAGTTTCAACGATTTTGTAGAGATAGAGGTTGAACTGTAAGAGTGCGAGTCCTTTTCGTAACCGAGCATGAAGCCTTCGTGAGCTTTAGGTGCAAATTTTGACTTGTGATGGGGATCCTTGATCCAGCACCTAGCACCAAATACTCTGAAGTAGCTGACGTTTGGCTTCTTGCCAGTAAGGAGCTCATAGGATGTTTTGTTCAGAAGCTTATGGATGTAAACACGGTTGATAATGTGACATGCTGTATCAATAGCTTCAGGCCAGAACTTTCTTGGTGTCTTGTACTCATCGAGCATTGTTCGAGCCATCTCAATGAGGGTTCTGTTCTTGCGCTCTACAATGCCATTTTGCTGAGGTGTGTATGGAGCAGAAAACTCATGAGTGATTCCAATTGTATCCAGATAAAGATCAAGTCCGGTGTTCTTGAACTCAGTGCCGTTGTCACTTCTGATATGCTTGATCTTGACGCCATAATTGTTCATGGCTCGATTGGCGAAGCATCTAAAAACATCTTGCACTTCAGTCTTGTAGAGAATTATGTGCACCCATGTATACCTTGAGTAGTCATCAACAATGACGAAGCCATAGAGACAAGCTGTTGTTGTGAGGGTAGAGTAGTGAGTAGGGCCAAATAAGTCCATGTGTAACAGCTCGAAGGGTTGAGATGTCGTCATGATTGTCTTCGAGGTGTGCTTTGCCCTAGTCATTTTCCAGCTTCGCAGGCACCACACAAATGATCCTTCTTGAACTTGACACCCTCGATGCCTATGACATGCTTCTTCTTGACGAGTGTGTGTAAGTTCCTCATGCCAGCATGCCCCAGCCTCCAATGCCAGAGCCAACATTCTGAAGCTTTTGCAAGAAGACATACAACAAGCTGTGGACCTGCTGAGAAATCTACCATGTATAGATCATCTTTCCGATACCCTTCAAAGACTAGAGACTTGTCAGATTCCATTAGTACAAGGCAATGATATTTTCCAAATGCACAATCATGTTCAAGTCACAAAGCATTGAGACAGACATTAAGTTGAACCCAAGGGATTCAACAAGCATCACTTTATCCATGTGTTGATCCTTTGAGATTGGAACTCTACCTAGACCCAATACCTTGCTTTTACCAGTGTCAGCAAATGTGATGTGACTCTTGTCTGATGGACGTAAGGTTGAGTCCATGAGAAGACTTCAATCACCAGTCATATGATTTGTGCATCCGCTGTCCATAATCCATTCTGAAGCATGAGGTATCATACCCTACAGTGCAGTTAGGAGGATAGGCTTCACAAAGTGTGTTGTGAAGCATAAGCATTTGACGCACAGAAGGATTATCACAGCTTAGATCAAGGTTAGAACTCATAGTATGACTGGCAAGCGATTCACATGTGAAATACATAGTAAGACCATTTTATCATGCGTCCCTTAATGTGTTTTAGGTCCCCAGCAATAGTATCAGACGCCTTTGATAGTAGGCTGGAGACCTTATTCTGCAAAAGAAAGTTAATTCTTCTTCACCACCCACATCTTCAGGGGTGGCTTAGAAGCAATGAGTCTAAGTGCAGCATCTGAGAACTTCGGCTTTGGATCCCTAGCAAATAGCCTTGCAGGAGATGAATGATACTCATATGAATAAGCAGAAAAGTTCTTAGTTCTATGAACATAGCGGTTTGAAGACACACGCGCAAATTCATAAGTTTGACTACGATTTCCCTGCAAAACATTGGTGTTAGGGTCACTCAGGTGAGTCCTGTATCTGTATGAAGCCTTTGGACCATATGACGCCTTAGGTCTAGGGTTTGTCTTCTTCCCTAGTGGTGTCATGATCACATTCACTGGAAGATTCTCAAGACATCTTTTGGGAACCCAGATCTTCTTCATAGGTGGTCCATTCCTGCAGTTAGTACCAATATACCTGGCAAACACTTCACCATTATGATTTTTGAATAGTTTATAGTTTGCATCAAAGGATTCATCAATGATAATAGGATTAGCACAGGTAAAGCCAGATAAGGTGGATGGATCCACTGAAGGTTCCTTTGCATCAACCCATGTGGTTTTGGGATAGTGCTCAGGCTTCCAGTAGGAACCATCAACATTCATTTTCCTCTCGAACCCAACACCCTCTTTCCTAGGGTTTCGGTTCAGAATCTGCTTTTTGAGGACATCGCAAAGTGTCTGATGTCATTTCAGACTTTTATACATCCCTGTTTCAAGCAATGTCTTCAACCTAGCATTTTCATTAGCAATAGTAGTGGTATCCTCCATAGAGGGGTTAGTTTCCACATCAGTAGTTGAAGACAATGCAACAATAGCAGCAGTGGAACATTCAGCAACAGAGGTAGCGTTATCACGCTCAATGCATTTTAGACACGGTGGTTCAAATCCATCCTGAGCGGAACTGATCTGTTGAGCGCGAAGTGACTCATTCTCCTTTTGAAGATCTTCATGAGCCACTTTCAATTTCTCAAGCTCTTGCTTCCTTTGAAGATAATCATAGGAGAGCTCTTCATAAGTGGTTGAGAGCGTCTCATGAAGACTTTCAAGTTCTTGGTACTTAGCATGAAGATTTTTTATGTCTTCAACTAAGGACTGTGAACGTGTCATTTCCGCATCCAACAGGTCATTGCTTTTGTCTAACAGTTTTTGAGTATGTTCCATAGCCTTTTGTTGTTCAGTTGCAATTTTAGCAAGTGTTTTGTAGCTGGGTTTGGATTCACAATCAGAGTCATCTTCACTTGACATTTGAAAGTAAGCATCACATGATTTTACCTTGGCACCACGTGCCATGAAGCAGTAGGTGGGAGCAGGATCGTCCTTGTCATCAGCTTCAGTGTTGGTGTGGAAGTCATTGTCTTCAGTGTTGAAGATGGACTTGGCAACATAGGCTGTGGCTAGAGCCAGACTTGCAACGCCAGGGTCGGACTCCTCTTCAGACTCCACCTCCGCCTCCTCAGAAGCAGACTCCTCCTCTGAATCCATTTCCTTGCCAACAAAAGCACGAGCCTTGCCAGATGAGCTCTTCTTATGAGATGAAGACCTTGATGCGGACTTGGAAGAAGACTTTGAAGATTTCTTCTTCTTCTTATCATCAGAATCATATTCCTTGCTCTTCTTCTTCTTCTTCTCATTGTCCCACTGTGGACACTCAGAGATATAGTGTCCAGGTTTCTTGCACTTGTGACATGTTCTCTTCTTGTTGTCATGAGTGGAAGCTTCATCATTTCTTGAGCTAGATCGTGAAGACTTTCTGAAGCCCTTCTTCTTGGTGAACTTCTGGAACTTCTTCACAAGCATAGCAAGTTCCTTTCCAATGTCTTCAGGATCATCAGAACCGCAGTCAGATTCTTCTTTAGATGAGGAAACAACTTTTGCCTTCAAAGCGCGAGTTCGGCCATAGTTGGGACCATAGATATCTCTTTTCTCAGAAAGCTGGAACTCATGTGTGTTGAGCCTCTCAAGTATATCAGACGGATCGAGTGTCTTGAAGTCAGGGCGTTCTTGTATCATGAGGGCAAGGGTGTCAAAGGAACTTTCAAGAGATCTCAGTAGTGTCTTGACGATTTCATGCTTGGTAATCTCAGTGGCGCTGAGAGCCTGAAGCTCATTTGTGATGTCGGTGAGGCGATCAAACGTGAGATGGACATTTTCATTGTTGTTTCTCTTGAAGCGGTTGAAGAGGTTGCGAAGAACACTGATCCTTTGGTCTCTTTGAGTTGAGACGCCTTCGTTGACCTTGGATAGCCAGTCCCAGACTAGCTTTGACGTTTCCAGAGCAGTCACACGGCCATACTGTCATTTGGTCAGATAACCACAGATGATGTTCTTTGCAGTAGAGTCCAGTTGAATGAACTTCTTGACATCAGTAGGGGTGACACCTTCACCAGTTTTGGGAACGCCGTTCTTGACGACATACCAGAGCTCGACATCAATGGCTTCAAGATGCATGCGCATCTTATTCTTCCAGTAGGGATATTCAGTTCCATCGAACATGGGGCAAGCAGCGGAGACTTTGATTATCCCTTCAGTTGACATAGCTAAACTCTAGGTGGTTAAACCGAATCACACAGAACAAGGGAGTACCTTGCTCTGATACCAATTGAAAGTGCTAGTTATCGACTAGAGGGGGGGTGAATAGGCGATTTTTATCAAAGTCTTCAAAACGTGGAAGTTTCGAAGACAAACAATAGAAATGACCTAATTGATATGCAACGGAAGATAAACTACAACAAGGAAACCATAGTCAAGTATGCAATAATGTGAAAGTACAAAGACTAATAGCAGCTTGGTAGTAAGGATCAGGATGGAAGATAGTATGAAGCCAACCAACGATAGTAGTCAAGCAATGAAGTCAAACAGGTACGACAAATAGGCAATGACTTCATGAAGACAAACTCAAAGTAAAGGGAGGGAGAGGATAGAACCAGTCACTTGTTGAAGACACATGATTTGTTGGACCAGTTCCAGTTGCTGTGACAACTGTACGTCTGGTTAGGGAGGCTGAGATTCAACTCAGAAGACCGCGTCTTCACCTTATTCCCCTTGAGCTAAGGACACACAGTCCTCGCCCAATCACTCTGGTAAGTCTTCAAGGTAGACTTCCGAACCTTCACAGACTTCGTTCACCGGCTATCCACAATGACTCTTGGATGCTCAGAACGCGACGCCTAACTGGCTGGAGGATACACAGTCCTCAAGTGTAATAAGTCTTCAGGTCACTCAGACAGAAAGACTTCAGTGATGCCTAACACTCTTTGGCTCTGGGTGTTTGGGCTTTGTCCTCGCAAGGATTTCTCTCTCTCAAAGGCTTCGATGTGGGTTGCTCTCAAACGACAAAAGCCGTGAACTAACTCTGAGCAGCCACCAATTTATGGTGTAGGGGGTGGGCTATTTATAGACACAAGGCAACCCGACCTGATATGTCCGAAATGACCCTGGGTCACTAAGGAACTGACAGGTGTTCCAATGGTCAGATTTCAAACACACACAGCAACTTTACTTGGGCTACAAGCAAAGCTGACTCATCCAGCTCTGGATAAGATTTGCTCTCATTGTCTTCGCTCGAAGACATAGGATTTGGGTTGAGCATCACTTCAGTCATTCTGACTTTGTTCACTTGGACCCCACTTAACAGTATGGTGGTTCCTATGACTCAACAAAGAAGAAAAGGAAACAACGAAACAACACAGTCTTCGCGCTCCATTGTCTTCACTCAGTGTCTTCTCATGTCATAGTCTTCAATATGAATATCTTCACATACCACCATTGTCGTCAATGTCTTCATACATTTTTAGGGGTCAGCTCCGGTAGGTAAACCGAATCAATGAGGGACACTACCTGCGTTATCCTGCAATTCTCACAAACGCATTAGTCCCTCAACCAACTTTGTCGTCAATACTCCAAAACTAACTAGGGGTGGCACTAGATGCACTTACAGCGACGCTTCACGTCGAGGACTTGGAGCAGTGCTTATGCAGGAGGGAAGAGTTGTTTCATATGCCTCACGACAACTTAAGCCCCATGAGTTAAATTATGCTACACATGATTTGGAGTTAGCAGCTGTAGTGCATGCATTGAAGACATGGAGACATTTTCTCATCGGAAATCATTGTGAGGTGTACACGGATCACAAGAGTTTTAAGTACATCTTTACACAGAAGGAGTTGAATCTCAGGCAAAGGAGATGGTTGGAGCTCATCAAGGATTATGATATGAGATTGCATTATCACCCCGGAAAGGCTAACGTAGTAGCCGATGCGTTAAGCCGCAAGAGCCATGTCAACACACTCTTGACCGGAGAGTTACCGAAGGAGTTAGCCGAGGATCTTCGCGAGCTATGTTTGGAGATAGTTCCAAGAGGCTATGTTGCAGCGTTAGAGATTCAGTCGACTTTGATGGATAAGATCAGAGAAGCTCAGAAGACTGACAAGGAGATTGCCGAGATAAAGGAGAAGATGAGCAAAGGAAAACCTAAAGGATTTCATGAGAATTAGCATGATACCTTATGGTTTGAAGATTGCGTTTATGTCCCTAATGACCCAGAGATTAGGAAGTTGATTCTGCAAGAGGCACATGATTCGCCGTTTTCGATTCACCCAGGAAATACCAAGATGTACCTGGATTTGAAGGACACCTTCTGGTGGACTAGAATGAAGAAGGATATTGCGGAGTATGTAGCAGTATGTGATGTATGTCAGAGAGTGAAGGCAGAGCATCAGAAGCCAGCAGGATTGCTACAGCCATTGCCGATACCCGAATGGAAGTGGGATAAGTTAGTCATGGATTTTATCATAGGATTGCCCAGGAATCGTTCCGGCTATGACTCGATATGGGTTGTAGTCGATCGATTGACAAAGGTAGCTCATTTCATCCTAGTGAAGACCACTTACACCAGTGCTAAGTTGGTGAAGATATACATGACCAGGATCGTATGTTTGCATGGAGTTCTGAGGAACATTGTATCAGATAGAGGAACCCAGTTTACCTCAAAGTTCTAGAATCAGTTGCATGAAACTTTGGGTACCAGGCTAGAGTTCAGTACAACTTTTCATCCGCAGACAGATGGACAAACCGAGAGAGTCAATCAGATTTTGGAGGACATGCTGAGAGCTTGCGCGCTAGATTATGGATCTAGTTGGGACGAGAATTTGCCGTATGCAGAGTTCTATCACAACAACAGTTATCAATCCAGTTTGAAGATGGCCCATTTCAAAGCTTTGTACGGAAGGAGGTGCAGGACACCGTTGTTGTGGGACGAAGTTGGAGACCGACAATTGTTTGGGCCAGATTTGATTAAAGACTCTAAACAGAAGGTGAAGTTGATTCGCGATAGGCTCAAGGTAGGCCAGTCCAGGCAGAAGAGCTATGCAGATTCAAAATGCAAGGAGACAGTTTACGAAGTTGGAGATCGAGTTTATCTTCGAGTATCCCCACTTCGAGGAGTTAAGTGTTTTGGAGTTCAGGGAAAGTTAGCGCCATGTTTTGTAGGACCATACAAAGTTTTGGAACGTATGGGAGAAGTTGCTTACAAGTTGGAATTGCCCGAAGGATCGTCAACAGTTCACGATGTGTTCCATGTTTCTCAGTTGAAGAAGTGCCACGCAGAGATGGCTGACATACCGCTAAGAGATACAGTGCCGCTGGAAGTGATTCAGCTGGATAGTGATTTGACCTATGAGGAGAAACCAGCCAAGATTCTAGAGTTTGCCAGCCGAGTCACACGCAGCAAGGTTATCAAGTTTTGCAAAGTTCAGTGGAGCCACCACACCGAAGATGAAGCCACCTGGGAGCGAGAGGAAGATCTACTGAAGGACCACCCTCACCTATTTTCTAGCCAACCCGAATCTCGAGGGCGAGATTCATCTTAAGGGGGGTAGGTTTGTAACATCCCAAATTTTCAATTTGGAATGTTATACATTAGATCATCATTGCATATCATATATTATTGCATTTTGGCTTGATCCTAGAAATTTCACGCAACTCAAGGACCCACGGAGAGAGTTGGGGATTTTGTTATTTTCATATTTGAGGTTTCTCAAATTTTGAAAAAAGGATCATTTGATTTTATTTATTTTATCTTCAAATATTTCTATTATAAAAATAAGAGAGAGGGAATAAAATGAATTTCCCAAAATATAGAAATATTGAGGATTTAATAAAAAAATCAAATAAGATTTTATTTCGGAGTTTATGGCTATTTTACTTGAATTTAGGAAAAATGCGCGTTTTTCAGAATTGCATTTAGGCCCCAAATAAATATTCATCCTGTCCGGCTTATTTTTAGAGGACGGGGAAAATTTATTTCAGGATTTTTGGAGTCCATTTAGTATTTCTTTTATTTACTTTTCTGCGCGTCCGAATATTTAAAAAAAAAAGTTACCGACATAACCGGGCTGTGTCCAACTAGGACTCCTCGCCCGGCCAGCCTTATAAGCCGGGGGAG